>NC_056734.1:402958363-402973363 GCF_019279795.1 Protopterus annectens | reverse complement strand
TACTTAAAATGGATCAAAAAGAGACCATTATTTGCTTCTGAACTACGCATAATACTTAGCCAGTTCAGTGAAAAACATGACTTTGAAATGATCTAGTCAGCACTGACATTTGTTCAGCTGCTGGTTTTGAATGCATAAATTTAGAGCTACCAATGGGAGAGGTGTGGAGGAGCCAGATTTTGGAGGTTGGTTGATTTTCAATTGTTTTCTTAATGGAAGTGAAGCACTAATGAGTGTGTGTGTGTGTGTGTGTGTGTGTGTGTGTGTGTGTGTGTGTGTGTGTGTGTGTGTGTGTGTGTGTATATATGATAATCAGTGAAGCAGCAACATTGGATGGGAAAGAATTCTAAAGGGAATATTTACTTTATTTCAGTTAATGCAATATTAAAGAAGATTATTAGTTGTTATTTGCAAAAAGAGTACCAAATAAGCACCAGAACCACAGTGCATTTAATATTTATAATACGTATTGTATTGTTTTCCAAGGCCAAGCCCTTTAGCACTGGAAGCTCTTATAGTAATATCAGAATGGGAAGGTAGGACACCTATCACACTACTAATTTGATAAGTAAAATTAAATGACATTAAATTTCTATCTTGTAACAATACATTAATAATACAGTTTAATGCCATGAGAAAAAGAATAAGGAAGCAGGTCAGCTTTCCCTAACTCCTGAATATTGCAGCTTTACATCTATATCAACATTATTAACAGTAAGATAATATTTAGATTGAAAAAGCATAATAATAATATTATTTGAGATTCCAATAACTTTAAGAATATGAAAAGATACTATTAAAGGAGTTAAATGCTTTTTGAGCAACATGAACATAAAGCATTACTTGTGATTTAAAAGATGGGCACAGTTTATAAAATAAATTGAAATCACTTTTAATAAATGAATTGGAGTAATTATCGATTTACCAGAGATAAAATCAAACTGAAATGGTGAAATTAATTTTAATACCTTCCTAAATATTGCTTGATTTTCAGATTTGGCTGCAGTTGTGTAATATGTATTTAATAGTAAAATTAGTCCATAACTTAAAACCTTGATAGGTTATTTCCCTGCCTTTGGAATCATAATAATGCTAGCTAACGAAAATAAGGAATTAACCTAAAAAGCATATTTCATCCAATAATCAGTATGTTTAACTAAATAAGGAGTTAGATTATCTGCAACAGTTTTATAAAACTCAACTGAAAAAATTCATCTAGCAAAGAATCAGGTCCTACCAGCTCCCTATTGAAATGTCTCACTCAAAATGCATGGGCAGAAAAGCCAGAAAAAAAGACTAAAAACCTGGACAAGAACAAATCTCAAAAATTGCTCTTCTTAAAACGTCTTTTTTTTGGGGGGGGCAAGCCCTGCATTCATCACCCTCCCCCCAAATTTATATATACCAACTCTGAGATCAGTATGCCTTAAAGAAAAGGGAATATTTAGAGAAATGGCAACTTAGACTTTGTAATCATTTCCTCTGCAAGTTTATCAGGCACTGGATCATTCAAATGTTCCATATTATTTGGAATAAAATAAATAATTTCTTTATTATAGATTGAATAAAAGTATAAATCAAATTCTTAATTTTTTTTAAATTCAGTAATCATAGAGCCATCAGTTTTAAATGGGACATAAGATTTCATTTTAATTTCACAAAAATCTTTGTAAAGCAATATCCATGTAAATAGTACAGTTGTGTAACTTGAACTTACCCATAATAGATGTTTGAATGATCACCACTGCAGTAGGCTTAGCTCTATGGGTTATATCCTGCTAAGCATATAATGGACATCCAGCTTCCAAAGCTTCAGGTTACCTTCCATGCTCCAAAACTGCCAAGCATCTCAAGCTGAACTGACTAAAAGACAAGTTTCGAAAAAAAGCCCTTCAGAGCTTTCCTGCACACAGAAGAAGGTAGGCTGAGCTCTGAAGGGACTATACTAGTAACAACAAAACATAAATGTTCACATCCTAGCCTAAAAATCACACAAAGAAACAAAGGTGAGGGAGGTACTGGTTACTGCAGCACTGATCATTCAAGCATCTACCATCCCCTGTGTTCATCGTATTTCATCACTGCAGCAGTAGCCTTAGCTTTATGGGTAGCTTAACATAGCTAACAACCTTTGGGGAGTGGAAATAGAAGGGTCCACAAACTCCTGGAGAATGGTCCTAGCAAAGCTTGAGCTGGACCTAGAGAAGGAGTCAAGCTTGTAGCGCTTTGTTAAAGTATGTATGGAGGACCAAGTAGCAGCTTCTACAATAATATTTTTAGAATCCATCCCTTTCCAAAAAGCCATTGATGAAGCCAAGGCCCTGATAGAGGGGGCCTGGACTCTGACTGGACAAGAATTGTTATGGTGAGTATAACAAAAGGTAATGGCCTTAAACAAACATCTGGAAATAGTCAGTTTTGGAATAGGTTAACTTGTTCTTACTTTGACAAGAAATAAAAAATTGATCCAAAGATCTGAGAGTTCTAGTTCTGTCAAGATAGTACCTAAGTTGTCTGTGGACATCTAAGGTATGGAGTGTCCTTTCTCCCTCATTTTTGGATTCAATAAAAAAAGGTGGGGGGATGGATTGTTTGGCTTAAAGTAAACTTGGATATCACTTTAGTCATAAAAGAAGGATTGATTCTCAAAGAACCCCTGTCCCTAAGGTAAATAAGATAGGGATGACTCACCATAAGAGCTTGCAACTTGGATACTCTTCTTGCAGAGATCACAGCAATCAGTAAAACTGTTTTCCATGTTAAGAAACTCAAGTAAGCCAGACTCTCTGGTAGAAATGGAACAAGTGCTAGCTTCTTTAACACAAAATTAAGATCCTTAATTTACTTGGCAGCCCCTTTCAAGAGCATTTTGACATGAGATTGCCTTGAAAGAGGAGGATCTATGGGAAGACATGCTGAAATGGCCAATAAATGAACCTTGATAGAGTAATAAGAAAGATCACAGGATAGTAACTCACACAAATATTGTAAAACCAGAGAATAACTAGTGCTGAATGGGTATTTGTTATGTTGTTGGCACCAACTAGAAAACTTTTTCCATTAGATAATACATAATTTTCTAGTAGCAGATTGCTTGCCTCCATCTGCTCCATGCCCTCAGTAAACAGGCGTGTAAAATGAATTAAGACCTTATCATCCAAGCAATCAGTTGATAAAGACTGATGTCAGAGTGTATCAAATGCCACTGTCTTATGTGAGCAGATCCAATCTTGAGTAAGCTTGTGGTAATTGCCCCAGGCCATTTCCAAAAGAAGGGAGAATCACAGTTGTCTAAGTCTGAAGGGAGTCACCACAATGATCTTGGGGGATTCCTTCTAAATCTTCAGAAATAGCCTGGATATTAGTGGAAAAGTTGAAAAAGCATACAGCAATATTCCTGTCCAAAGAAAAAGCATTTGTCTGCCAGGCCTTCTTGCACAGAGTCTTAGAACAGAATCTTGCTAGTTGACTGTTAATGAGAGGGCAAAAAGGTTTACTTGAGGAACTCCCCACAGATGGATCAAATATGGAAGTTCTCTTGAATTAGTTTCCATTCATGAGGGTCTGACCTGGTCCTGCTCAGTGTGTCTGCCACACAATCATGTTCTGATGGAATGTAGGATACCTGTAGAGTGAAACTGTGCTGTGAAGCTATATCCAAAGCTAACATGGCTAGTAAGCAAAATGGGTATGGCCTAGTCCTTCTTTACTTGTTGATGTACCACATAACTGTAGTATTGTCTGAAACAACTCTGAAGATGTCTTGGGAGCTAAAGATGGTTCAGAGAATTGAGTGCCTTGATCAGACAAGCATCTTCTATATATTTATGTGCTTGCATCAGTCCTTGGTGTCCCACATCTGTATACTTTTATCCCTCCTGAAACTGCTCTCCAGGCAAAGTCTGAAGTGTCTGTGGTGAGTGGTTACTTTGGAGCAGGGGGGGGGAGAGAGGAGACCTGGATTTAAGAATATCTGTTGTCTACCAAAAGACTTCTCTTCTATCAAAACCCAGTGTTGCTATTTGGAAAGATAAAGAATGCTGGTGCTGGGAACAAAGAGATTTGAGACACCACCGTATCTTTCTCATGTGGAACCTTGCTAAGGGTATCATGAGAATAATAGATGCCATCAGACCCAAAATCCTGATGTATTTCCTTGCAGTGACTGAAGTCTGAGTGGAAAACCTTAGAAGCAGATCTAATTAAGGATCTATTATTCCTGTGGAAGAAAAGCTCTTTGAACTGAGGTGTCTAGTTGACATCCCAGGAAAACAATCTTGTATGAAGGAGTCAAGAAAGACTTTTGACTCCCTCTTGGAAACAAAGCTTGTGAAAAGCTCTCTTTCCCAAGAAAGAGAAATTCACAACACTTTTTAAAAGACTCTGCAAAGATAAGTAAGTCATCTAAATATGGAGAAATGTGGATACCTTCTATCCTGCAATGAATTATAACTGGAACAAGACACTTTGTAAACACTCTTAGTGCAGTGGATAGTCCAAAGGTAAAGAACTGATGGTGTGATGCAGATGTACAAAACCTTAAGAAACATTTGGAGTCTGGATGAATAGGTATATAATGATATGTATCTTTTACGTCTAGTGTTACCAGGAAACTTGAAAGTGGAAGAAGAGGTAACTGGTTGTGAAGTGACGTCATTTTGAATTAGAGCACTATCACTGACAGGTTATAGAAAGAAAGATCCAGAACTGGTCTTCAAGAAATTTCTTTCTTTGGCATTAGAAACATCCTTGCATAAAAACTCTTACTCACCTGGGAAGGTGGAACTTTGTTCTATCAATCCTTGGGACAGCATGTGATGATGAACAGGAGGAAACAAAATAGTCTGATCTGGAGGATGAGGAATGACTCCTTGGAAAAGAGGGATTTCCTTTCACTACCATCAGTAACCATGATGAATAATATCCAGAACCCATTTGTTTAAAACAATTTGTTGCAAACCAGAAAAATGAAGATTAAGACTTTCTGGAAGAAGAAGGGGGCCAGGGTGGGAGTGGATCACAAGGTCATAGTCATTCAGGCATACTGGACTGTCTTCGTTTTTGAGGGGTTAGAGGCTTCTTTTAGGAACTCCCTTGCCATTCTTTCTTAAATGTCTGTTTACTTGAATTTTGTTTCCTGCCAAAAATGGAAGAGAAGGAAAATCCCTTGGACAGTTCGGAAAGGAGAGCTGAAAAATTATAGTCTCTGGATATGTTTGTCCCTTTATCACACTTTTTGATCACCTCTGCAGCAGATTGGCCAAACACCCACTCTGTACTGAAAGGAAAAGTTAAAATCTCATCTTTAACATCATCTGGCTGGTTCTAAGAATGCAGCAATGCAAACATCCTTAAAACAGTACCAGTGGCCATAGTCCTGGTAGATGTATAAACAGTGTGATACACACACTGCAAACAATGAGTACTGGCCTCTGAAAAAGAAGAAACTAAGTTATTTAAAGCAGATGTTTTCCTCACAAAAAGAAAATGCAGGTAAAACATTCCTCATACTTTTACAATTTGCCAGAACAAAGTTTAACATATGAACCTGATAATTCAAAATTCTGAAAATAAAAGTTGCAGAAGTGTATACTTTTTCCCATACCTATCAATAATTTTCACAGACACAGGACTTTATGCATCTCATTTGCCTTTTCAGGGGCAGCTGATTGACTAACAGGAAATGTGCAGGCAGTAACACACACATCCTCTAAAGGAGGCAGGACAAGAAGAATTGGCATAAGTTATGTAAAATTCATCTGTAACAACTCATAGTATTTTCTGAAAAACTGAGAACCTAATTGTTCTCCCACTGAAAAAGCAGGCACATTCTGGCATAGTTTCAGAGAAAAAGAAATTCCCCACAGCTAGAATCAGAAACTGAGCTCTCCTCTGAGTCTGAATCAGAAATTTGAGGGGAAAAATGAATCTATCCCTGTATCTTCCTGTTCAGATTCAGAATGTTGAATCTCATCAGGAAAAGAGGAATTCCCTCTGTTTTTTTTTTTTTTTTTTCTTTTTACCACAAACTATTTTACACTAATGATTAATAATAGCCTGAATTAAACCCTGGGTCAGACCCAGTAAACTACTTCTGTCTAAACAGAATTTTGAGGAAGAGTACATACATGTGTGGTTTTCTGTTTCTTTTTGACAGGAAAAATTGGGCCAGCCATGTTACTAATGGCAACAGCTACCTCTCCAGGGTTAGGTGCAGCATTAAGACACAAAATGGAAACCTTCCCTGTTTTCTGTCCCGAACTAGCAAGAGTGGCTCTCCCTTGCCCACCAATGGACTCCAATGGCTGCAGAGGATGCGGCTAACCACTAGTCTATAGTGGCTGTAGGTGCTACAGCAGAGGGATTCGGGGTAAAAAATGACTGATCTGGGATAAAACAAATGGCCACAGGACAGTCACCCACCTGCAGCTGATGCAAATTACTAACCAGCTATGGTGGCAAAGGCTGTTTGCTTAGATTTGTCTTTTTGTGACTGGAAGAAGACAAGCAGGGAATGCCAGTAAAACTACTAGTCGGCTAAAGCTCCTTCTTTTTTTGGAACAGAAAAAACACAATAAAAAGCACTTTCAAACACTATGCCAACCTCATGAAGAAAAAAATAAACATAATTTCTCCGCAGAAAATATGTCCTTAGTTAACATTACTTTTAACCTGACATAAAAAGCAAGTGTTCCATTTAAAAGTATGTCACAGTCTAGAGACAGTTCTTTAAAACAACACTCCAAGCTTAAAATAACTTTCTGAGAGAGAAAAGTAATAGAACACCAATAAATTTAAGAAAATGGAAGAATTTTATTCCCTGAAGGGAACTTATTTGTTTAGCAAAGGAAAGCACAAGGTGACTGTCAATCCTCAAAAGCCTCAGAGGAGAGTACTCTTCTGCCAGCAGTAAAGCCGGATGTTGCCCTGAAACTTTGGAAGCTGGAAAGCCATTATATCTTTGGCTCAGGATCAAACCCATATAGTCTAGGCTACTGTAACAGTGATCAATATGATTAACATCTGCTTGTTAATATCTGTCACTGTTTATTTTAATCTGCTTAGCTTTTCCCAATTTCTTAGGAGAAATTATATTTATTTTTCCTTGATGGGGTGGCATAGTGTTAGAAAGTGCTTTTCACTGGGTTGTTTCTGTTCTGTGACTTTTCTTGTCCATATTTACATGGGTTTATCTCAGATAATTGATCAGATATTAATAATTGTTTATACTTTATCTGCTCCCTTTTCTCAGTAAATTCCTTAACTGAAAACTGAAAACTGAAAGATAATTCCTGGTATGAAAGCTTTAAAGAAGGCCCAAACAATAGGGAAGGACATTTTAACAGTATCATTATAATATGAAAAGATATTAATAGCTGTTTATATCTCTGTATAATAAATACTCATTACTTCAGTATTAAAAAAGAAAAAATAAAACAGTGGTAATCTTTCACCTTCGAGGAGATAACCCATATGTGAACTATGGTAGAATCTGAATGGCTGCCAGATCTTTTCAAACTTCTTCTAGAGTGGTAAACTTTAATTTTAAGGCCTTACATTTACTCTGCAGCACAGCTGGAAAGATAAACCAAGAAGCAATTCCCTTCTGACAAAGAATCTTCCTAATATGAGCAAAAGCTCATATCATTTTTCATATTCGAATGTAATGCATTCATGTAGGAGGCAGGTAGTTGTTTAAAGTGGCAAATCTAACCTATCTACCCACCCACATAACAAACTGAAATAAATAAATAAATGCATACATACATACATACATAAATAAGAATGAATGGTATGTGAATTCTGCTGCCCTGAATTATGAACAATTCTTCCTTCAGCCAAATATGTTATAACTTTTGCAGCTGTTCCTAGTCATGAAATAAACGTATGCTGCCTAAACCGCTTGGAGGAACAGACAAAACTATACAAAGTATACTATACATAGCTCTTTCTGTCTCTGATTGGATGAGAACTTTGGGTCTTATCTGACAGCCGCTATGCCACTAGGTTTCTCAGCAATACAGCATCCTTGGTTGGGCTGCAGGCACTTGTTTTGAGCCTATCTTGTGTATGTGTTAGATAAGCTGGTCTACCAACTCCATTTAGAACACCCTGGGAAAAGCAGCGACTTGCAGTTTTTTTCTTATTTACCATTCATAAGATATTATAAGGTCATTTCTGGAGCAGTTCACTGACTTTCTCATTGATACCCTGTCTGGTTATACCAGATGGTTAATCTTAGGTTATTTTAATATTGTGTCAGATGATGAATCAGTTGAACTTGCCATGCCTGCTGTGAAGTTAACAAAGTTAAGAAAAGTGCTGTTTTCTCTCAGTAAGTATCCTCTGTTGTTTTAGCTGGCAGACTGTTGTTTATTCTGAACAAGGCCCAAAAGATTCTGGCTTAAAAGATTAGGAAAAAATGGTTGCACTATTTGTTTAAATTATAAGCTTGAGCCTTTGACTGTATCTTTCTGAACCTTTTTAGAATATCATTCTTAATTCCTCAAACGTCTTTTAGCAAAGGAAAAGACATTAACTCCCCTTCGCTCCTTTTAATTCCTGTGTGCTTATGATATCAGTGCATGACATTCATACAGAAATGTCAGTGACTGTAATATATTTACTATACCAAATACTAATAGGAAAGGAACTTTAATATATTAACTGCCATTACATACTGCATTCCTGTGTACTACCATATCTAGAATTACTTGAAGGAAAAGCACTATCTCCTCAGACATTCTAAAACCATTTTACTAAAAATATCTATGTCTTCTGTTAAAAAAAATCATACAATACTATGAAGCATCTTGAAGTGGCGTTGCTGCACATAAAACTGTTATGTCAAATACCGGCAACCCCCATCTTGACAGCCAATGGATTTGCGTGAAGAAAGCAGTAGGCTAATGGAAAACATTTCTTGTCTGAATTCTTAGTGCTCTACTCTCGATCCTTTCTTTGCCGGACAATGTCTGAAACTCATTTCACATCCATTGAATATTTTTCTCTGAAGGAAGTTGTTGGCTGATAATAATAGAGAGTGTATGATCGTATGTGTGCTCTTACACTGACGTCATTTGTGTGGAGAGGTCAAGAGTGGTCACATGACCATGTTCTTTATAATAAAGAAGGAAGCAAGGGTTGTTCCCCTCTTCCGTTTTTAACCAGATTGATTGCCTTCACGTGTGTTTATTTTCCTCTGTAAAAGTATGTCTAACCCGACTTTCTTACCCTTAAGATAATACCGCCAACAGGTTATGGGCCCAGGAGGGAAGTAGGAAGCCAATGGCACAGACTATGTTTCGATGGAGATGAGAAGAATTATGAGTTATGGGAGACAAAGTTTCTGGGGCACCTGTGTTTGCTAGGGCTGAAAGATGCCATTTTGCAAAATGTGCAGCAGAATGCAGAAGACGACGAGAATGAGGAGGAAAGCGACGACAATGACGAGAAAAATGAGGAGACATATGCAGAGCTAATACAGTTCTTAGACGACAAAGGTTTGTCCCTCATCATGAGAGAGGTCGCAGACAACGGTGGAGAAGAGCTTCAGATCCTGATAAACCATTATGCCGGGAAAGGGAAGCCAAGGTTAATTAGCCTATACACCGAATTAACAAGCCTCCAGAAGGCCATCAGTGAAAGTGTCACAGACTATATTATTATTTGGCTGAAACGGCCATTACGGCATGTAGAAATGCTGGGGAGAAGCTCAGTTATGGATTACTAATTGCGATAATCCTGAAAGGGTTACCTGAAACCTTTAAACCCTTTGCAGTACACATGACACAAGATGATGATAAGCTGGGCTTTGGTGAGTTCAAAACAAGGTTGAGAAGCTATGAACATACTGAGAAATTTAATGTCAACGTAAGTAATGATAATGTGATGAAAGTATGTGGCCTTGGGGAAAGAGTGAAAGCAGAGATTATATGCTATGGCTGTGGCCAAAAGGGACATACGGCACGAGAATGCCAGAGAGAGAATATAAAGGCCAAAGACAGTGGTGTAGTTTGTGTAAAAGCTCTAGCCACAGGGAAAGTAACTGTAGACGAAAGAAGAAAGACAATGTGAAACAAGCAACTGATGAATTAAAACAGAAGGGATTAATGGTAGACACTGGCGCCACGTCACACATAATTAACAACCTGAAAAAGTTTAAATGCTTTGATGCAACTTTTCAACCGGAGGAACACATTGTGGAATTAGCTGATGGAACGAGAACCTGTGGGGCAGCATAAAAGAGAGGTAATGCAGAGGTATGGCTGCTAGACACAGAGGGGCGCAAAGTAAAGGTGAGGATGACTCGGGTGCTGTATATCCAGACATATCCGTAAAGCATTTTTTCTGTTAAGGCAGCAACGTCCAAGGGGGCCTCGATCAACTTTAAACAAGGCCAGGACCAGCTCATCTATAAAAACGGCACCAGGTTTGACATAACTGAGTGTGATAGACTCTATTATTTAGACGCCTATGATGAAGAAAATGATGGTGAGATACATTACGATGCATCTCAGAGCTGTTATGACATTCAAGCATGGCATAAAATGCTTGGTTACTGTAATTTCGAAGATGTGTCAAAATTAGAAAAGGAATGAAAATTAAAGGTAAAGTTGAGAGATCTAACCTAGATTCTGAAACCTGTATGCAAGGGAAATTTGTACAGAGCAGAAGCAGAGAACCAGATGCAAGAGCAAAAGTTGTGTTTGAACTAGTCCATACTGATTTAGTAGGCCCAACTGAGCCAGTAGCAAAAGACGGCTTTAAGTATAATTTAGCATTTACTGATGATTACTCAGGTGTAACATTTGTCTAATTTCTGAAAGCCAAGGCGACTGAAAAGTTTATTGCAGATTCAGCTCCTTATGGGAAGGTAAAGTGTATCAGATGCGATAATGGCACTGAGTTCATGTCGAGAGACTTTCAGTCACTATTGAGTAAAAATGTTATAAGACATGAAACATCCGCACCTTACTCACCCCATCAGAATGGGACGGCAGAGAGAAACTGGAGAACACTGTTCGAAATGGCAAGGTGTGTGTTGCTAGAGAGCGACTTACCTAAAGAGTTGTGGAAATACGCAGTAATGGCTGCTGCTTTGATGTTATAACAGGTGTGTGGGGCAGACCCCATTCTTTATGCTAACAGGAAATAAACCTGATCTTTCAAGGATGAGAGAATTTGGATCAGTGTGTTATGCATACAGACAAGATAGAAAAATGTTAGGCTCAAGATGTGATAAGGAGATTTTTGTCGGATATGATAAAAACAGCCCATCATATCTGGTTTATTATCCTGACACGGGAAGGGTCCTTAGACACAGGTTAGTCAAGTTCTTTACTAAGAATGTAGCGGAATACCAGATTCAGACAGACCCAGAAGTGATAGATGAAGACCTTAATACTAGAAGAAGTGTGCATGTTAAGTCAGAGTCAAAAGCTGACAGTCAATAGTAAGGCAAGAAGAAGAAAGGCATGATACACACTACTCTAAAAGAGAGAGAAAACCACCTGCATACTTGAAAGACTACGAGTGTAAAGTTGAAAATGACGATTATGTGAAAGTTAATATCGACTGTTGTTACCGATTAATATGCAGCACACCACAGAGCTTTAAAGAAGCCATATCTTCATCTAACTCATAAAAGTGGGTCAAAGCTATGAAGGAAGAACTTAAATCTTTAAAGGAAAACAACACATTTACACTCACCACACTGCCGGATGATAAAAATGCAGTGGGGGGTAGGTGGGTATTCACGGTAAAAGACCATGCAGATAATACTGAGACTTACAAAGCTAGATATGTAGCTAAAGGCTACAGTCAAGTCACTGGTATAGATTATAATGAAACATTTGCACCAACTGCTAGTATGACATCTGTACGAAGCCTAATGCAGATGGCAGCTCAGTATGATTTAGAATTGCACCAGATGGATGTACAAACGGCTTATTTACATGTTTCTATAGACTGTGACGTGTATATGGAGCAACCTGAAGGTTTCAAAAATAAATCAAATAGTGATGAAAAATTGGTTTGTAAACTGAATAAGTCATTATACGGACTGAAACAATCAGGACGTAACTGGAACAAAATGTTGCATGATTAACTTTGTGAAAAGAGTTTAATCCAAAACCCCGCAGACCATTGTGTATACACTAGACAAGCTGAAAATGAGAAAACAGTTCTAATTATATGGGTTGATGATCTCATTATAGCAACTAGTGACAATGAATCACTAAACGATGTAAAGGAAATGCTCAAAGCTAAATTTAAAATTAAAGATCTGGGAAAGCGAAGACATTTTCTAGGCATTGATTTTACCCAGAATAGTGGTGAAGTAAAGATGAACCAAAAGAGGTACATTACAAAAATTCTTGAGAAATTTGGTATGTCTAATTGTAAAGTAAGAAGTACCCCTTCTGAACAAAAAACAAACTTTGAGTGTGACAGTGAATTTATAGATCCAAAAAAAATATTGTGAGCTTGTGGGTAGTTTGATATATGTTATGACAAGCATGAGACCTGATCTTAGCTGGATTATAAGTAAACTTTCACATTTGTCACAATACTTGAAAGGTACATTGGACAGAGAGCTGTGTTACAAGAAAAGTGAGGGGAAACTTCAGCTTATAGCATACAGTGACGCAGATTGAGCAACAGGTCAAAACGATAGATGTAGTACAACAGGTTATTGCTTTAGCCTCAATAGAGACGGGCCTATTATTTCATGGAAACCAAAGAAGCAACAAACGGTAGCTTTACCTACATGTGAGGCAGAGTACATGGCACTGGCAGCAACAACACGGGAGAGTTTGTACCTTGTGCAGCTGTTGAGTGGAATGGATGAAGAGTGCAAGTGTGTGCCAGTAACAATATTTGAGGATAATCAAGGAGCAATAGCTTTGTCGAAAAATACAGTAAGCTGACAGAGATGTAAAAACATGTTGACATTAAGTATCATTTTGTCAGGTCAGCACTTAATGTTGACAAAATAAGCATTAAATATTGCCCGACAACAGATATGGTTGAATATGTCTTTACTAAACCTGCTACGAATCGAAGATTGAAAAGTTCATGTATTACATATTTGGAATGTGAAGGAAGAGTTATCCAAGAATATGTTCTTAAAATGTATTTTGTGCACAGTGTAAGAGCAAGTGGGGGTGTTGGCTGATAATAATAAAGGGAGTAAATGATCGTATGTGTGCTCTTACACTGACGTCGTTGGTGTAGAGAGGTCAAGAGAGGTCACATGGCCGTGTGCTTTATAATAAAAGAGGAAGCGAGGGTTGTTCCCCTCTTCCATTTTTAACCAGATTGATTGCCTTCACATGTATTTATTTTCCTCTGTAAATGTATGTCTAACCTGACTTTCTTACCCTTAAGATGATGCCGCCAACAGAAGTTATGCTATAAAGAGTGTAAGATTGTTATTCACAAATAGAGAGGCACCTGTGAGACTTATGTAGTTATTCTTAAAAATTTTAAAAAACTGTCGTTCAGTAGTCCCAATGTGAAAGGCATCTTTTGGTCATGCTTAAATACAGAGGGTTCTGTTTTCAGTCATCCACAAGCGACTGCAGAGAGTAAGTGTGCTGTAAGTGAGACAGATATATTGCACAGACAAAGACTTACTTTTATGTGTATCACCTGCTAAGATTGGCATTGTGTACTGCATTCTGCCATTAAAGAGGATTCTTAGTTGAATGAATATTCTAAAATCATCCATGCATATTTCATGTATACTTTCCAAAATGACAGCAAGGCAGTGTGTAGAACAAGTCCTTATAGGTAGTTTGGTAACTTTAGCTTTAATAAAAAGCAATGACTTAAATTGCATTTTCTGAAATAAGTGAATAAAAATCATTTATTTTCTTTGTTGAACTGTTGTACAATTTGATAACCGTGTTTCAGCAGCATAATGCTGCAGGTAGAGATTGGAAACAGTTTTGTAAAATACTGGTATCTGCAGCTGTGTGACCATGGAGTTAGTATATTATAGTAAGGTGGTATGAAGATGAAACTTCCCACATGAATAGGTGCAAACAATGCTTTTTAAATAGTTCAGTAGAAGTGGATTTTAGTTTTATTTAATTACTGTAGGTAAATTTACTTCTTTATTGTTATATCATTGCCCTGCCTTAGCTATGACTGCTACATTTTTCTACATGAGATAACCTACACTAAGCTCAATGCATGTTGAGGGATTAAAGGATGCTCAGTTTGTTGTACAAATTCAATAACATTTCATGGAATTACTTTTGATCAACATACCCCCACAATAGTGGTGCTACTAAAGAACTGTATAACTCTAAGTAAAATATTTATTATTCATGATGTATTCCTCTGTGATTTTAAAACACCTTCTCATAGGCCGAATGACCTAGCTTATGGAAGGTGAGTGGCATGCTTAAGTGCACATTAAAAAAGTGGTATGGAGAAAAGAGATTATATTACTAATAATGAATGATGATATCAGTTGTCTATGGACCTTGCAGGACTGAATCAGAAATTCAGCTGGGGTTAAGCAGTTGTGACTGACCCTTCCATACACGCACACACACACATGCACACACACGCACACACTCACACTCACACACACACACACACACACACACACACACACACACACACACACACACACACACACACACACACATGCATACAGACGCACACATGCACATGTGTACATGCACATACATAGACACACACACACAAACACGTACTCTATGTGTGTGTGTGTGTGTGTGTGTGTGTGTGTGTTGTTGTATAGTGGCTGTTTGATGTACCAGAAATCATATTTTGATGTTAGAATTGCTGCTGCATAAACCATGCATTGAAGTGACCATGTTTAAACATCCCTACTTTTTGATTTCATTCTTTACCTATCAATTTTTTTTTTTTGTAACTAATATGCTTTGTACATTTCTAACATTATTATAAGGGAAAAAATCTTTAAGAGGTACAGCATGTAAATCAGAATAACCTGTTAAATAT
>NC_056734.1:402945863-402955863 GCF_019279795.1 Protopterus annectens | reverse complement strand
ATAAATATATATATATATATATATATATATATATATATATATATATATGTGTGTGTTAATCTCTATAATATATATATATATATATATATATATATATATATATATATATATATATATATATATATATATATATATATATATACATACACATACATACAAACACATACACACACATATTTACACCTTTACAGATAGACATAGATAATTATTTGTTTACTGATATTTGTTTTTCCGCACAAACAATACAAGGACTCGTTGTGTTGGTGGGGTGCTCCTAAATCCGTGCTATAATATGACGCACATGCATCCTATATGAATGAGTATATCTGTTAACCTTATCATCATTAGCATATTTCAATCATACTTAATGTCTGCTTATGTCACAGTGCTTTACAAATGGCAAAGTAAATGGGTACCTGTCAAATAAAAGCTTTCAGCTTTGAATGTATAAAATTATTTTTGGTGATTAGACTGCATTCTCAAATGCTGTTTTACACATAAGGAGTCAGAGTGTCTGGGACAGCTGCTTTGCTGTGTATTTATGTGATTTTATCCACTGATGTCATTAGTGTCACAAGATGAAGGATTTTGTGGAGGTTGTATCGTAGCTCACATATTTCTTCTAAATAGTCAATGTCATTGCAGTCATTTTCCATGCATGCGAAGGATGTTACAAACCTACATAACTTGCCTGATAATATGTGGATGACAGTTGGATAAACAGCTGGTTCCTACAAAAGAAGAATTCATGGCAGCCTGGTTATTCACTGTATATTTCTATGAAATAAAGGCTTACGGCATAGTTAAGAGCACTGCAGAGGAGGAAGTCCAGCAGTAGGCCATCAAACAGGAAATGTTACCAGCTGTTTCTCACTCAAGGCACTCAAGACAGGAAGGCCATGTGTTTTGTTTGTAGTCCTGTCAAACAACTACATGATGAATACTTGAAATGCATGAGGGGGAAAGTTCAACCCAGAAGTTTAGTAAACTCTGTCTGCACAGTGTCTAGAACTGTTTTCTCACACAGGAAAAGTAAGCTTTTATCTTTGTCAGATTAAAAGAAATGGAGACATAAGATGCAGGACATTGGGGGTGTATACTGGGTGAGGAGTCAAATTCTTTTGTGCATAGTTCAGCAGATACCTCAGACTTTAAAAATAAGGGCAAGACATCTGAAGTCATGTGGGTACATGAGTGATTGCACACAAGCATAAATGTGTATTTGTTTACAGTAATGTCAAAAAATATTTGCATTATATCTGAAGAATTTTGGAAGCAGTGAGCTCACTGAGATTGCAGCTGAGATATGATACCCTGGATGTCTAATAAACATATATATCATTTTTTATTGGTTTAGATTTCAATCTGTAGTTACTTAAATGTACAAAGTAACATCTTCCTAAAAATTCACAGTGATCTCTTAAAAATCCCTAACATATGAGTAGCATACCTCTCAACTGTCCAGATTTTCACAGAATGTCCAGATTTTTGGCTCATATTGTTGGTCTCTTCCTCATAAAATTTGTGGTTTTCTGGAAAATTACTCAGATGATCTAAGGACTGAAGTCACTAAATAATAACATACATTTGAGTTTCAGACTTCAGGTCCTTCAGAAAATGTATGTTAAAACAAACCATGTTACTCTTACAACTGTCTAAAATAAGAGCAATATTTAAAGTCTGTCCCTATTTTTGGGCCTTTGTCCCCCTGTTTTGTTGTGCTTTGTCCAGATTTCTTGCACTAAGAGGTTGAGAGGTATGAATGTGCAGCCACTCTGTAAAGCTAAGGTGTAGTTGTGACTAAACTTGGTCCTGTACATCAAATCATAATACGCAAGCAATAAATTCAAACGCCAGCAAACTTTAATGCAAAACCTGATAATGCCAGCCTCAGAGAACACTGCATTACACTGCTTTGTGCTTTAATTCTTTACTACAGTAAGTAGTGAATGTATTGCTACTGAAGAAACGACAGTCTAAACAAAGCAGCATGAGCAACCTGAGAGCAAGTAACTGATTTACGAGCAAGCTATGATACGCCAAAGAAATAGGCCTTTACATAAAGTGAATGGCTTAAAGAATCGGTTCAAGCACAATGTTTGTGGAAACCATTTTACAGAAAAGCAACAATGTGAAATTGTGTTCATGCAAGAGTTTCAAACATGCAATTTCAATCAGGGTACAATGCCCCCCACCCTTTCTTTAGGGGGTCCTTACCCTATGCACTCTCTTAATTAATATAATCATCTGCAAGGATGCTACTTGTTTGGTAAAAGGCAGCTACCCCTTTACAGTATTATCTTGTTCAAACAGGTAAATTTTGCATTTGTATACATTTCACAAACCTGAATTTGATTTGGTAGTTTCCCTCCTCCCAACCAACTTTTGTAGGTAATGACAAAGGATTTAACAGATATACACTCCAGGAAATCTGCTACGTCTCTTATAAAATCATGTAGCACTTAAAGTTTTTGAAATAAAAACAGCAAATATTGCCACCATCATTAGTAGATTAGCCTGTGCTGATGGCATAGAGAGATAAAGCCCTGACTATGCCAGTGATGATTCCAGTTTGGGCAGCAGGTTGGACACATGATGATGATGCAAGCAACAAGGAGAGGCATGCCCATCCTGGAGAGGCTTTATTGCTCAAGATGTATCCGCATGGTTTAACATCTAGGAGATAACCACATATGTGTTTCCTGGGTTGGGCAGGAAATCTTCCTGATGGCAGTCTGTTGGAGAAATGATGGGTTAGAAAGGAGCTCACGCCCATTGCATGGCTCATACAAAGGGTGTTTCTGGGTGGCACTGGGGATGAGGGAAAGTTGGAGAAAAACACTCCTCAGCTGTTGTATGGTTTTGCTACAGGTGCCTTGAGCTCCTCACTGGCCCAGGACATGGGTCAGAGTTAGTGTGGGGAGACATCCTGGGTGCAGCTAATGTTAGCTGCAGGAAGAGGAAAATGTAAACAGAATATTTAGGTTCATAGCTTCATAGGTTCATACTAGGCTATCTGCCCTAGGGCATTTATAAGCCTAGGTTCATAGGTTCATACTAGGCTATCTTCCCTAGGGCATTTATAAGCCTAGGTTCATAGGTTCATACTAGGCTATCTGCCCTAGGGCATTTATAAGCCTAGCCAGAGTGTGTTTGGCTTTTGCCACCCATTTTAAATTAATTTTGCTATGCCTTTTTTTGAGGTTAGTATACTGTGCCTCTGTCTAACAGTGACACAGAAGTGATAGCCGGGGTAAATCTACAATCTCCCATCCACTCATCAAGATTCCTCTTGAAGAGAGTCAATGAGGGACTCTGCCTAACCTGGACTGGGATTTTATTCCAGAGTGAAGGGAGCCTCTGGGTTATGAATCTGTCCCTCCAGCATGTCCTATTTATTTCAGTGCTGAGGTTCAAGTCTCTCGCCGTAGCTCGATGGGATTTGGATTTTCTGAGGTGCAGCATGTCCATTAATTCCGGGTTGGACATGGCTTTATACGTCAGGCACAGATCGCCTCTGAGCAGGCGCTATGCCACTGAGTAGAGCTGGAGTTTCTTTAACCGGGCAGCATATGGCATCTGTTTGAGCCCTTTGATCCTCTTGGTGAGGTACTTTTGGGGTCTTTCCAGTTGCTGGAGGTGTCTGGTAAGGTACATGCCAAAAGGGGCATTGTACTCAATTATGGGCCTGATGAGGGATGAGTAAAGAGGCACGATGACCTCCCCTGATCTAGATGTGAATCCCTTCATGATTAGGTGGGCTATATAAAATGTTTTTCTAACCACTTTGGCCACGTGGTTGTCAAATGAGAGATTGCTATCAACTTGGGTCCCCAGGTCCCTAATGACTTCTTTTGTACTTAATGGATTACCACCTATGTGGTAATTTGTGGGCACTTTGTTTTTGCCAAAGGGGATGACTATACACTTTTTGACATTTAGCTTGAGGCCATGGCTCTGGCACCAGTTGTCTGTTTCTATGAGGCCCTTTTGGAGGATGCTTGTGTCGGCTGGAGAGTTGATTATGGCGCCCAGTTTGCAGTCATCTGCGAACTTGGTCAGCCACAGTCCTTCCGTGTTGGCCTGTACCGCCGAGAAATATATACCGAACAAGAGAGGTCCCAGGACTGAGCCTTGTGGGACGCCACTTGTAACTGGTTTGGAGTCTGACATGGCTCCAGCAATTCTAACCATGTGGGTTCTGTCCTTGAGCCAGTTTGCAACCCATCTAGTGACATAGGGATTTATATTTAAGCTGGTGAGCTTATCTATAATGCCCGAGTGGGGTATTGTATCGAAGGCTTTGCGAGGTCCAGGTAGGCTGTGTGGACCACCTTCCCTCGTCAATGGCCTTGGTGACTGTTTCAAAGAAATCGACCAGGTTTAAGAGGCAGGATCTGCCCTTAACAAAGCCAAACTGGGTAGGATCCAGTGTCTGTAGGTCCCCAATATCTTTATTTATGAGGTCCATGATGATCCTTTCCATAGCTTTGCAGACCAAGCTAGTCAGGCTTATGGGGCGATAGTTTCCAGGATCCGTTGAGGCACCACCTTTGTGGAGAGGGACCACTGTTGCTGTACGCCACTCTTTGGGTACATATCCTGTAGTAAGGCTAAGATTGAACAGTAGTTTTATGTTTGGGTTTAGCTCTTCTTGGAGTTCATGTAATACGCAGCCCGGGACACCATCTGGTCCCATTGATGCTGTGTTTTTTGCTTTGGAGAAGGCGGCTCTTACCTGAGCATCTGAGATTTCAGGGGGGCAGCACTCTGTTGGGATAGATATTTGCCCTTTTGGTGGGGGGGGGGAGTTTGCACTGAACCTGTCAGCTAGGATGTTGGCAATGTCTGTGGGCTCGGTGTATTTTTTGTCATTTTGGACTAATTCTGAGCATATCTGGGAATTCCCACCCAGGTTCCTAACATAACTAAAGAAAGCCTTGTGATTATCCTTAGTATCCTGTGCAATTTTTCTCTCAAAGCTGACCTTAGACGATTGTATGACTGCCTGTAGTTTTTTGCTAATACTGATCAGAGATGCCTTCCCTTTCTGGGATTTTGCTCTATCATGTAGTAGCTTCCTCCTTCTATTGTATAGTTTGTTTATGGCTGGGGTCCACCAGACAGAACGTCTGCCTTTGGAGGACTGGGTCTTGGTTTTATTTGGGATTGCATGATCCATGCATTCCTGAAGGTGTTCATAGAATGTGTTTATAAAGGATTCTGCGGTCTGGGCCGTATTTTCCACAGGCTCAGGGGCTTTGAAGGATTCCACCTCAGTTTTGAGGCGTGTGAAATTTGCTTTAGAGAAGTTTTTCACTGTCGTTTTCTGGGCAGGGGGTGGGGTCGGGATGTGAATATCCAGTGAGATTAGTTTATGGTCTGATCTTACCAGTGAGGGATACACTTCTGGTCTGGAGCATAGTGTCCCCATGTTGGTGATGATCAGGTCCAGTATGTTTTCCCCTCTTGTGGGAGTGGTAACAAGTTGTTCCATAGCATTTGAGTTTATAAATTCTAGGAACCTTTGGGCTAGGGTGTTGGAGCTAGAGTAATGCTCCCAGTCTATGTTTGGGTAGTTGAAGTCGCCCAATATAATGGTGTTTGGAGAGACCTTCATATTTTCCAGTATTCTCAGGAAGGCCGAGTGGGGTTCCTGGGTTTGGGAGGGTGGTCTGTAGCAGGCTATAAACTGGAAGGCAGTTTTACCCACTGTTAGTTGCACATGGATAGTCTCTGATGCTTCGTGCTGTGCCACCAACCTGGAGGTGTGGGTATCTTTGACGAATATTGATACTCTCCCTCCTTTTGTGGTTCGGTCCACGTTTTGGGGCCAGAAAAGCATGGTATGAGGTATAACCTGGTAGTGCTGGGGTGCTCTTGGGAGCCTTGAACCAGGTTTCTGTTACTGCACAGATATCGATGTTCTCCATGCTAAGGAGAGTTTCGAGTGCGTGCATCTTGAGGTTTAGACTTCTGGCGTTGAGTAGCATTACTCTTAGTTTCTTATCCCTTGTGATACCTATGGAGGTGGGTTTGTCTTTTGAGCCTTGCCTAAAAAAGGCACTATGGGGGTATCAAGAGCCTTTGCCAATATCCGAAAGCCCAGGGGTGACAGGTGCAAGCCGTCCCTAGCGAAGCATCGTGGCTTGTCGAGCATGTCATCCCAGGCTGACAGGCATTGGATCCCCTTTGAATGACACCAATACTTAAGCCAATTGTTGAAATTGATCACCTTGTCTTCATATTGTGGCATCATTCTTGGTGAGGGTAAGATGCTACTCAAGGTCAGGGTCATACCGGCCTGGGCTACATGCTCAGAGAGCTCCTCTATGTGTCTTTTCATGTAGTCCAGGGAGGTATGTCTGAGGTCATTCACACCAGCATGGACAATGACTGAGTCATATTTGTACTTGCCTTGGAGTGACCTGAGTGCTTGTGTTATGTGACGGATCCTAGCGCCTGACAGGCAGCTCACCGTGATCTTCTCCTTGTTCAGCCTGGTGAGCGGGACGTCAGTGTGCCTGACGATAGAGTCACCTATTACAAGTGTATCAGGTGTGTTGTTTAGCCTTAAGGGCTGTGACTGTTCGGCACACTGGCTTTGTGAGCTATGTGTTGCACGTGTTTTGTTTTTGGGTAGCGGTTGCTTGGGTGTCTGCTTTGGAGGTCTCTGCTGCTTAGGCAGATTTTTATTTAGGGCCTCTGAGTATGTTTTTGTGTGTTTATGTGTTTGGTTTGTTGTCATGGTAGGTCTATGTGAGACTGGAATTGTAGTGAGTGTGGTTTCCTTCTCCTCCTGACTGGTTACGCCACTACTGAGTTGAGAGAGCTTAGCCTCCAGTTTGGCTATATGGTTGCATCTCTCACATGTGTTGGAATTTGTTTGGAGGAGGAGAGGGTTGTCTGTGTACATGAGGCAGTTGTAACATTGCCTCAAGATTCCCAGATTCACCAGCTGGACCGGAGAGGAGATTGACAACTGACCTTTGGACATGCTAGAATAGTATTGGGAATTCCTTTATAATTGAAAAAAGGGCCAATGGGGAACAAGGTACTCAAGGGGAGTTTGTGAGGGTGTAGTGCTTTTAATTTTTTAGAGCTGACTTATATAATTGCTTTAGTGAGCAAGTGCCAGGTAACTTAAATGCAATGTGTTACAGGTAACTTAAATGCAAAAACGACAAACAGTAACTTTCTTTCAAGTGAAACAAGGAAATAAGTACAGTAAGAAATGCAGATATCACTAGGGATCCACAGAAGTGCTAAAAGGCCGCGTTTTAGGTGGAATTAGCGTTTCAGGGAAATAAACAAACAACAAGCATACAAACAAAGCTAAATTCAGCAGGCCTGGATCTAGTCTATGCTACAGCAAACAAGGTGTACCAATTTCAGTAAGAAACAGTTAGAATATGCAGGCACTATAAGCCTTTAACCAGAAATTTCCAGCTCAGAAGGGCAGAGTCCAGCCTCTCCTCCCACAAGAGTGCAGACCTCGATCCTTCTTGATGTAAAATAACTGGCCTGAAGCCCAAGTGCTTAAACCAGAACTAATACAGTTTTAGAATAACAGACACTGAGCCCTCAATCAGCAGTTCCCAACTTAGAAGGATGTAAGCTACCTGTCCTGCCACCACAGTGCAGGCCACAAACCTTCCTAATGTAAAACAACTGGTCTGAAGCCCAAGTGCTTAATCCAAAAGACTTAGAAATGATAGCTACACTTTAATCAAGTTACTACTAAGCAGTAATAAATACAACTGAATACTTTAAAGAATGCCTGGATTAGTGCTCAAGTTATACAAACAAAGCTAGATTCAGCAGGCCTGGATCTAGTCTATGCTACAGCAAACAAGGTGTACCAATTTCAGTAAGAAGCAGTTCAAATATGCAGGCACTATAAGCCTTTAACCAGAAATTCCCAGCTCAGAAGGACAGAGTCCAGCCTCTCCTCCCACAAGAGTGCAGAACACTAACCCTCTTAATGTAAAATAACTGGCCTCAAGCCCAAGTGCTTAAACCAGAATTAATACACTTTTAGAATAACAGACACTGAGCCCTCAATCAGCAGTTCCCAACTTAGAAGGATGTAAGCTACCTGTTCTGCCACTACAGTGCAGACCACAAACCTTCTTAATGTAAAACTGGTCTGAAGCCCAGGTGCTTAAACTAAAAGGCTTAGAATGAGTTACACCAAGCAGTAATAAATACAACTGAGTACTTTTAAGATGACGCAAAAGCAAAATAAAGTAGGAAAAAACAGATACAGTAAAAGCAGATACATTTTTTTTTTTTTTTTTTTTTTGGAAAGAGAGAAAGGAGTAGCAGAAACTAAACTGATTGGCCTTCTCAAATGCTCTCCCTGTACTGGGTAGAATGAGGTAATAACACTAGACTGGGAGGAGGGTCACAGATCACATTTACAATAGGGGCGGGCAACTGCAAAGCCACCATCTATAAAAACACTATGCCAACAGGGAGGGAGGGTGGGAAACAAACTGCAGAAATGTTACTCACAGGTGAAAAGCAGCAGTGAGCCTTTAAATGAAAGTTTTAAACAGCTAAAGGAGCCACTAGAAAAAAGAGTTTAACTGCAACAAGTTATCATAAACAAGCAACCCAACAGATGCTTAATAAGAGTGGGCAATTTCCAGTTAATACCTCACACACAGTGAAACTAGCTAGAAAAATACACAGTACACAAAGTGCTATAAATAACAAAGAAATAAAGAACAAAATAAACAAAAAAACAGGATACTTAATGTTATATATTATAGCTCCGAGTTTGCTGAGTGTCCTTCCTTCGATTAGCTCGGTGTAAAATGGCAGAACACTCACAACTGAGCTTCTTAGGTAACAGAAAGTTGAAACCTGAGACAGCTTTTAAGAAAGAAATCTCAAAAGAGCCAATGAGGTGCTTAGTCTAAGCTGTAGTCCAGGAGACCTCAGTCAGCCAATGACCTCAAACAATTCTCTCTCACTGAAATGCCTGATGGCTTTGGCTAAAACAAGATGTCTCTGAATGATGTGCTCAGACACACAGCCTCCACAAACACTAGGCCCAAATACAAGCCTGAATATGGAAATGCTACAATTATCCCCACTACTTAGAACAAACTGCAGAAATGTTACTCACAGCTGAAAAGCAGCAGTGAGCCTTTAAATGAAAGTTTTAAACAGCTAAAGGAGCCACTAGAAAAAAGAGTTTAACTGCAACAAGTTATCATAAACAAACAACCCAACAGATGCTTAATAAGAGTGGACAATTTCCAGTTAATACCTCACACACAGTGAAACTAGCTAGAAAAAATACACAGTACACAAAGTGCTATAAATAACAAAGAAATAATGAACAAAATAAACAAAAAAACAGGATACTTAATGTTATATATTATAGCTCCGAGTTTGCTGAGTGTCGTTCCTTCGATTAGCTCGGTGTAAAATGGCAGAACACTCACAACTGAGCTTCTTAGGTAACAGAAAGTTGAAACCTGAGACAGCTTTTAAGAAAGAAATCTCAAAAGAGCCAATGAGGTGCTTAGTCTAAGCTGTAGTCCAGGAGACCTCAGTCAGCCAATGACCTCAAAAAATTCTCTCTCACTGAAATGCCTGATGGCTTTGGCTAAAACAAGATGTCCCTGAATTATGTGCTCAGACACACAGCCTCCACAAACACTAGGCCCATATACAAGCCTGAATATGGAAATGCTACAAATATCCCCACTACTTAAAACAAACTGCAGAAATGTTACTCACAGCTGAAAAGCAGCAGTGAGCCTTTAAATGAAAGTTTTAAACAGCTAAAGGAGCCACTAGAAAAAAGAGTTTAACTGCAACAAGTTATCATAAACAAACAACCCAACAGATGCTTAATAAGAGTGGACAATTTCCAGTTAATACCTCACACACAGTGAAACTAGCTAGAAAAATACACAGTACACAAAGTGCTATAAGTAACAAAGAAATAAAGAACAAAATAAACAAAAAACAGGATACTTAA